>NC_056726.1:1335515786-1335518286 GCF_019279795.1 Protopterus annectens
TGTCATCTTTTTTATGTTTAATGCACTCCACATCTGTGGTATCACCATCAGTGCCTCCTTATCATTCTGATGCTCCTAGCTCACTGACGGCATTCAACATTATTTAACGGCTGCAATATCTTTATCTATAACTTCATGACAAGCATGATACAAACTGAGTGGTATGTCCCGAAACCAAATGCTATTAGAGATGGCTGGCCTTCATTTAGAAAAGCAAATTTAGAATTTCAAGTGGCATCAAATATGTCTGATGCTTCTAAGGGTATTTACTGCTCACAATCTTACCATTCTTTTTTTTTTTTTTTTTTTTTTTTTTTTTTTTTCAATAATAATTCTTTATTTTATTTTTTCCAAACAACTAATACAGTACTACCAACTACTTACAATATGTACATGAATGCTTCCAACAGTTACATAGAATCATTATACATACCTATACACTTCTAAAAAAAAAATAATGAAGAAAAAAGAACTAGTAACCATATAAGACTTATCTCAATAAAATTCAACAGTTATTCAGTTTTTCCCAGCGAATAGTGGAATGGAACTTTAAGCTAATACAATGTTAAAGATTTGTTCCCATATTTTTGTATTGTTTACATTTTTCTTATGATCACTAATTAGAAATTTATGTGCTAGAATATGTTTGGTGGCTACTATCTTGAAATTTTGCCATGATGTCTGTAAAGGGTTCAACCAATTGGAAGCTATATATAACTTCATCAACAAAAAAATATTGACTAGTATAATTCTTTGGGTTCTTTCCAAGTTGGGTGGTGGAATATCTTACCATTCTAAGCAGTCATTATGGGACTGTGTGCAAAAAAGGAAGAAAAAATGAATTTGAACAACAGGGAGTTCTTTGTAAAATATATTTAAAAAAATCATCTCTTGACTGAGCTTCAATTAGAGATAAAACAATAAAACTTAGAGATCAGATGGAATGATAGTAAGTGAAACCTACTGCAATGATAAATAAGTAAGAGTATTTACAGAATTTATTTGATAATATATCATGCATAAAACTTTGCTTTTTTGGTAAAATCAAAATAATCCTTATCCATTTTATCTGATGACTCAACAGGCATATCATCATGGGTAGTTACTAGGCCTGCTGCACAGGAGACCAGCTGCTGCAAAGCACTGTCTGGTTAAGCGGCATGCTCAAGGTCACACACTAGGCAAATGAGGGCTTACGGAACCAAATCATGTATGACAGAGACTATAGCTCACAGTCTTAACCCTCTGCACCAACTGCTGGACCAGCACAACAGAGGATTGTGTTTTCAGTTTTTAGAACTAACACACCTGTTATAAAGTTTATAACCGTTACAAAGTTTATTATGATACTTGAGCCTCTTATACTAGATACAGAAAGCATTACAGCCAGTTTAATGAGGACGGCTAAACTGGATTTACACAGCTGAGAATGAAATGACAGGCTGCTAAAGAAGACTACCCCCTTCACTAAATGTAGTCCACTCAAGTGTACGTCTGACTGAGCTAGTTATTATCAGAGCAAGTATATGTGCTCTGTGAGTATTTCCTTTACATCCAGCATACTTTACATATGTATATATATATATTTTTAAATTAGTATGGCTTGCTGCCTAAGCATGAGACAGTGAGGATTATGAAAACACATACTGAAAACATTGATGGAGTTGGATGCTTGCACCACCATAAGCACAATTTGAAAGCACTTCAGACAAACTGATATCTTTGCAAGATGCTTTAGCAAGCTGTACAAGGGGCAAAAGGGATAAAACAAGTGCAATAATGCAATATTGAACCAGCTAAATCACCAGTAATGATTAACTTTTGTTGTTGTAATTCAGTAATATATTGCATTTCCATACCTCTCAACTGTCCAGATTTTCACAGAAAGTTTAGATTTTTGCCTCATATTTTTGGTCCATTTCTCATAATATTATGGTTTTTCTGGCTAATCATTGGCATATCATTGAGAAGTGAAGTCAGAAAATAATGAAATATGTCAGAGTTTCAGACTTCATACTTTTCAGAAAATGCATGCTAATGCAAAACCTTTTATTTTATCAACTGTCTAAGTTTGTAAGAGCAATATTTAAGAATTGTTTCTATTTTGGGGCCTTTGTCTCCCATTATTTGTGGCTTTTTCTGGATTTCTTGCTCTAAGAGTTTGAGAGGTATGTGTAAGTCCATAGTGATGCAAAGTAATGTAACAGTAAGTGGAATGTTTCAGCTTCTCTTAAAAGTATAACTGCTTGAATTGATACAAGTGTCAGTGTAGTCAACAATGAGCTCCATTACAGAGGTGTGGGACCCTTTTATTTCCTTTGAGAATACGTACCTCCAGATAAGACCACAATACGAAAGCAGATATAGCCAATAACAATACCATTTATGCAATTAAACTATAAATCAGTTAAAAACATGTTTTTCTGCATTTATGAATGAATGTCCATTTACTTTTTGAAAGCAGAATAGTCTGTCCAACTGGTCTTAGTTTCCTAACACT